>NC_079171.1:25405806-25427975 GCF_947568905.1 Ostrea edulis
CCTCTGAAGTTTAAATGATCTATGCAAGTAACTGAAGTACAATATTGCATGTAGTTATTTTATTAAATTATTTCGAATGGATTTTAAATGGATATAGTATAGAAAGACAGCGATATGTGTAATTGATTTGAATAAGCAGTGGGTACCAGTTATATCATTATTTTGCTGAAATACTTATAATATTTGTTAACAATATTTTTTTTTGTATTAGGGTTTTTAGCATGGGCAATTACTTCCACATTGACGATTATCATCTACCTTCTTAAAAGATATTTAAAGAGATTCTGTATGCCATGTCCCTGTACCCATACAAGAAACAGTAACACTCCTGATACACATGAGCACATTCCTTTACCAGACCTTTCAGCACACCTACCTACCGATGCCACACCTGATGCGAGTCATGGGGTAGGTCAACCTTCCCAATCGACACCGGACACATCTAATTATAACACCCCACAATCCTCCACTAAATTATTGTGTGATGCACCAGCGTATAACACGAGATCGAAAGCAAAGGGAAAAGTTTTATTTCATTAAGGATGCATTTTTGAACATTGTTGAACAATTGCAGATTCTGTCAAGCTAGTGTCCTTGCTTTGACTGCTACCATGTGATTAATGTTTATTTTGACTTTTAATAATTGACAAAAAGCTGTTAATTTTGTCTTGTAGTTATATGTTTTTAGTTGGATTTAATGATGTATGTCCTGTATTGAAGGAAAATACTTTGAGATTTTTTTTAGGAAAAAAAAGATGAATGTTATACTGTCTTTTTTTTTCTAATTCAATTTTTTTTTCTGATGCAGTTGAAATCAGAATTTTTTTTTGATTTTGGTAATTAATACTCATTAACATATGTGTATTTTTTAAAATGATTTTATTGTGATAACAGAACTGGGATTTTTACCATTGAAGTTTATGGAAATGTTCAGAATCTTGTGTAGATGTTTAAAAAGTGATTTTTATGTTTCTTTTTTACATTTTATGACAATTGGTATCTGGAAATACCTGATCAGTATTAGTTAGAATACTTTTTTAATTGAACTGTTGATTTTTTTAATACGATTTTTTACAATTGAAATTTACAATTGTACTGTATGATTTTTATGTATTTTTATGCTTCTTGAAAAAAATGTCCAGGGAACTTAGTTGTCCGTTTGTCTGTCCATCCGAGCTCATATAGCCCATATCCGTCATGGAAATTCAATCATATTTTCGCTTAAATGATATTCATGATATACATTTTAAAAGAAAGGGAATTCAAGGTCATCTGTTCAAGGTCAAATATCCCCCCCCCAAAAAAAAGGTTTTTTTTTTGATAAAAAAATTTAAATTTAATTTCTTGTTCGAGTCATTTGAAATTTGGTTTACAGCTTAAGAAAATGATTATCTCTATATGCTATTCTAGGTTTTTACGGACTAATCACTAAGAACATTATCCTTATTTTATGAGGGAAAATTGTTATTTTCAATGTGAAAGTAATACAAAAGCAATTTTGATGCACAATGTGTGCATTTAAACAAACTTCTAGTCAGTGATGCTCAGTTATTGGGCCTTCAGAACAAAATCTCTCTTGTTCATTGATTTCATGTTATGTAGGGAGCACCCATCAGTTTTATTGGTCTTTTTATTTTATTTTTTAAGACAACAGGTACATTTGAATATACTTTGTTGGAATACTGTTTTGATTATACAGTTGATTTGTTTATTTTACATGTTTACAATTGAATGTGCCAATCAAAAGTTGTGAATTTAAATAAAAGTTTTTTGGAGTTGAAAAAAAGGCTTTCTTTTTCTTTGGATGTGTTGTGGTGTAACAATATATTATAATACATTGTTGAATTTCAGGTTATCATTTTGACAATACATTTTCAAGAAATTCATAATCTGAATTTTTAATTTAGAACATGTCAGACGGTAGTATCCTCAAAGAAATCCTGGATTCATTGACGGACCCAGACACTATACAGCTGTTTGCATTAGCCAATGGTCTTGTTGGTGACGCTGAAATCGAGAACCGCTTAAAGGAGTCTGAATGGGAAAAACACGTAGACGACTTATGGCTAGAGGTTCTCTCTGCCATGGAATCTCCTGCAAAAATACCGAGGCTTTCCGTCGATGGCGACCAGCCATCAACAAGTGTACAGTCGGGGGGTGGAGAGGGTTCTGATTCCGAGGACCCTTTAGAAAAACCCTATTACATCTGGAAGAGAGATACTCGAACATTCAAGAAAAACTTGGCCCGCGACACGACGTTCAAGGTGAAATTTAACGAGCAGTGGCGGGGGGATAAACTAATAGATATTCAAAACAAATTACACAACATGTTTGATGATTTGTTGTCACAGGCCAGGGGTCACGATGCCGATCTGGGAAGGGTGGTCCTCGGTCATCCCAGTTTAAACAATCCCATCGTTGTCCCGCTACAGTCTTGGGAAACGTTGAATGCAGACACTGTGATGGGGGAAATCACCAAGGTACTGAATTCGAACGAAAGTTTACCGGTAGACGAAAACCTGCTTGTCACTGTGGGGTCCATCGACATGCCAAAAGGAGGAACTAAATTACCTGTTACATCTCTATTCGGTCCCCAAAATAGTATTGAAAGAAAAAAATCGCTCTTTTATGTACAAAATGATAACAACCTATGTATGGCCATTTCCATCGGTCTGTGTTTCCTTAAATTATGCGAAAAAGTTGATGGTGATTCTTGGGAAAATTTAGTGGGTGGCGATTCCGGTACGGTGCTGGATCATGTCATCAAACATCGAGCAGTTCCAAGATCCTATTACAACAATATCTTAAAATCATCAAGAAAGAAAATGCAGACCGAGATGGCAATGCGTTTGTGTGAAAGAGCCGGTGTACCCACTGACAGGTATCTAGGTCTGAATGACATTGCACCTTTTGAAAGTCTGCTTGATGTTAGTATTAACGTCGTGTCGAATCGAGTAGGGAACAAATTCATCAGGGTGACGGAAGACCAGGAAAAGCCCCGTCTTTATCTGTATCATGTCGAGTCGGAACATGAAAAACACTGGCACGGGATTGCTAGAATACAGGGATTTTTTAAATCATCCTATTTCTGCCATACATGCTTAAAACCGTACAAAAATAAATTCAAACACTCCTGTGCCACTTCTTGTGAGGTGTGTTTAAACGACAACTGTCCAAAATCGAATGTACAAGTTTGTTGTCGTTTGTGTAATCGTGTCTGTCGGTCACTGGAGTGTTTTCAAAGACATAAAGAACAGCGTGCCGTTAGAAAAAATACGTATCCCCCTGCCTGTGACTTGTTTTACCAATGCAAGATGTGTCGAGTCACCCTACAAAGACTCAAGCGTCCGCCAGAGCTTCACGTCTGTCAAGAGTGGGAATGCCCAAACTGTCAAGAATATCAAATGGGTGAGCATCGCTGTTATCATAAAAAAGGTGGGTCTCAATTAGAAAACAGAAACAAGAAATTTATTTTTTACGATTTTGAGACGCGTCAAGATGACATATTTCAATGCCAGCAAGGATATAAACCGTCTTCCATCCGATGTAGCGAATGTGTTAAAGAGGAACGCCAGTGCTCGGACTGTAGACTCTGTAAGAATTGTCGGGATCCGTCTTGTGGTCTGCAACAGCACAAAGTCAACTTTGCAGTATTACAAACCACTTGTCACCGATGTGAAGAGAAAGAACTCAAGGAGGGCTCTACATGTTTCAATTGCGGGACACGATGTCAAAGGTGTTCCAAGACCCATAAAGGAGAATTCATGCATCCCCCCTGCTCCGACTCGTGTGGGAAAAGAGAACTCGTATTTTCGGGAGATGATGCGGCCGAACAATTTTGTAACTATGTGACTAGCAAACAATGTCAAAATTCAATTTTGATAGCTCACAATGCGAAAAGTTTCGACTTGTATCCTGTACTAGAAGTTTTCATTGACCGTCATTCTATTCGACCAAGCAAAATCATTTACAGTGGTTCCAAAATCATGTACATGCACATTGCTCATAAATTAAACCTAACTTTTGTGGATTCCCTCAATTTTCTTCCCATGAAACTAGCTAAGATACCAGAAGCCTTTGGTCTGCAAGAACTTTCTAAGGGATACTTTCCTCATTTGTTCAACACCAAAGCCAATCAGAAGTACGTGGGGCCGTATCCAGCATTAAAAGACTACGGGTACGAGTTCATGTCGTGCGGAGAGCGGAAAAAGCTTGCCGAATGGCACGCTACGAAAGAGGGCAAAACCTTTAACTTTCGAGAGGAAATGTTACAATACTGTCGCTCAGATGTGGACATTTTAAGGCGGGGCTGTCTGGAATTTAGAAATTTAATGATCAAGGCGACATCGATAAAAACATCAACAGTCCGAGCTGACGGAATTACCAAAACAACAGTTACGAGTGGTGTAGACCCATTTGATTTCGTCACTATTGCAAGTGTTTGCATGGGCATTTTCAAATGTTTGTTTTTAAAGGAAAAACATGAAATAGAAATTATCAAAGACGGGGAATCCAACTGGTATAATGTGGAATGTCCGAATGGAATAGATGGGGTGAATATCAATGATTCGTGGACGTCTCTTGTCGACCTAAAAAAAGACGAAAGTGTACAAATTGGAAAACGGCATTTTCAGAGTCCGATAGCAGTTGTACCCTCCCAAGGATATACGAAACGCGAAAATCATAGTAAGATTTCCATCCAATGGTTAGAATGGTTGATGGAAAAAAGTCGTCACCGAGGGAACCCTGTTCACATTTCTCACGCCCTCAATGGAGGCGAATATAGAGTTCCTGGCACTAATTACAGATGTGATGGATTTGCAAAGACCCCCGATGGAATGGGAACCATTTACGAATTTTATGGTAAGAAATTAACAATATCACACATGTTTGTGAATGTAATTTTGCCCCCTAACTGAGGGAGGCCCCCTAACTGAGGGGAGGGGGAGGGCGGCGGCGGCGGCGTACCAGGACTTAACCACAAATATCTTAGATTCAAATTGTTGTTGTCTTTTTTTTTTAATATAGGCTGTGTCTTTCATGGTTGCCCTTCCTGTTACCCAGACCACCGAAATACCACGAAGCACCCTTCCACCAATCAGACAATCAAGGAATTGTACGATATGACGATAAACCGAGAGAAAGAATTAAAAAATATGGGATACAAGTTGATTACTGTATGGGAGCATCAATTCAAATATCAGCTGGAGAAGAATACGGCTTTACACCAATTCGTGTCGACCTTGGATCTCCAAGACAGACTTGATCCACGTGATAGTTTCTTCGGTGGTCGAACCAATGCCATCAAATTACATTATCAAGCCAGAGAAGATGAAACCATACAGTATTACGACTTTACCAGTTTATATCCATGGACAAACAAGTATTGTCGCTACCCCATCGGTCATCCAACCATCATTACAGACAATTTTCAGGACATGTCACAATACTTTGGACTTGCCAAAATTAAAATTCTCCCTCCTAGAAAACTTTATCATCCCGTACTTCCTTATAATTCGAATGGAAAATTGAAGTTTCCATTGTGTAGAACGTGTGCGGACAGTGAAAATCAGACTGATTGTACATGCTCTGTGGAAGAGAGAGCCATCACGGGCACGTGGTGTACTCCTGAAATTCAAATGGCAACGTCCAAGGGGTACAAAATTTTAAATATTTATGAAATTTATCATTTTGCTGAATCGTCAAAATACGACGTTGAGTCGTGTGAGGGGGGACTTTTTGCTCTGTATGTTAACATGTTTTTAAAAATCAAACAAGAGGCTTCAGGATTCCCTGTTGAATGCGATACAGAAGAGACCAAACAAACCTATATACGGGAATATAAAGAAAAAGAGGGAATACAATTAGATTACGAGAAAATAAAGAAAAATCCCGGTTTGCGATGTTTAGCAAAACTCTGTTTAAATAGCTTTTGGGGTAAATTTGGTCAGAGGTTGAACATGCAACAGTCTGTGTTCATTCACGAGTCAGAAGCCGACACATTTTTTCAGATGCTCTCCGATCCAACCAAAGTCCCCCACAATTTTCACATCGTTTCACGAGACATACTTCACTTAGAATGGAGCAACAATCCATTATTTGCAGCATTCGACAACAAAACTAACATATTCTTGGCTTCTTTTACCACCATGTGGGCTCGATTGAAATTATACAGCGTTCTTGACCAATTAAACGAGAACGTGTTGTATTTCGATACAGACAGTGTCATTTTTAAGGCCAAAAAGACGGACGATTTGAAGTATCTCCCCATTGGTAATTACCTGGGAGAGTTAACAAATGAGATCTCCCCAAAAGACGGGTACATTGTTGAATTTGTTTCGGGGGGTCCTAAAAATTATGCTTACCGAACACTGTCTGGAAAAGAAGAATGTAAAGTTAGAGGATTTACGCTAAACTGGGCCAATTCGAAATTGATCAATTTCGATGCCATTAAATCGATGATCTGTACCTCACAAGACCGACAAATCGGAATTGTCAATCCCTGTAAAATATCGAGAGACAGTAGAAAGAGAAAATTGCTAAACAGAGTTGAAACTAAAAATTATAAAATGGTGTACACTAAAAGAAGAATTCTTCCAAACTTGGACACGTTGCCATTTGGATTTTGATTTAGAAAAAAAACAAACAGTTTTAATGTTCATGTTTTTATTGAATGATATTCACAAATAAAATGATGAATGAAACATTATTATTCATGATTATTTACACTGTCAATATGTGAGCCAGGGAATGTTTTTTCTTTTCCGTCTAACATTGGAAATTCCAGGAGGTTTTCCGACCTTCATCTTCTTACTGATATAGCTCGTACCAGTTTCCGCAAAGTCACTGACAGTTTGTGGTTGATCTGGGCTTTGCTTCGAAGTCTGCTCGATCTCTGGTGCTGACGTATCTTGGGTCGACTGTTCCTCAACAGGGTCCGTTTTTTTAAGTAAACGTTCATATTTAAGTTTCGGCACAAGTATCATTTCCTTCGCCATTTTCCTTTGATATGTTGGACGATAGGTTTTAATAGAAGCGGCACTAAAGAAATGTTTTTCAACAATATTCGGCGTTTCTCCCGGTTGCTGACTTCTCTGGATCCCAGGGATCGAATGTACGATTCGTAAGGTTTCAGTTGGTTTATATACTTTTTAGTCAAAGGATAAGTTCCTGTGTAAATGTTAAGTGCTATTTCACTAAGCACAGCATACTGTTCACTGGTCAAGGCTTTGACGATTACTCTTTGCTGGGTACTGTCTGCATACACAAGAAAATTCAAGAAAGCCTCGTGTGTCTTTACTTTTTGCTTCATGTTTGAATAATGAGACGAACACATAAAATCGTGCTTATTTATATAGGTTGATAAATAATCATCTCTTCACCCGGAAGAATGTGAGTTCTTAACTGGTACTCTCTGTTTTGTGTAGGTTCCAGGCAAACATGCAAGTAACCGAAATCGGGTCGAGTCGCGGATTCGTACGAAGCTTTGAAAAACGGAACTTGACCTGGTAATATCTGAGATCCAAAGGTGATGATCTGTCGAGAATCGCGGTAATTCTTAAACAAAATGACATTTAGACAATTCAGGGAAATGGTCCTGGCATATTTTCCCGGAGGATACAGGTTCTGGGACAGCATTACGGTGGTCACGTTTCTATGATGAGATGTCACCGTGAACAGATGCACACAATCTTGAGATTGTGCAACTTGTAACATGAGATCATCCAATACCACTATAGTGTGATTTACACCCTCTGTGTACTGTTCGATGTCTTCTTTAGAAGGCAACCCTTGATGTAATGAAAGGTTTGGTATCGTCTGCTCCATTTCCTCGAACATAGGTTGATGTTCAGAATAAGCATAAATTATTCTATCAACAGGCATTGAAAACATGCCATTGGCGTTTTGCAGAAGTTTTTTAGTAAAATGTGTTTTACCACTCTGTGTACTACCACATATCAGAATGGTGGTAGGTGCCGAAAACGGTAGTAAGGAATGAGTGTTCCACCAATCATTCATGCTCTCATTTTCCATGTTTCTCAGTCGCTAGACTTCCTCAAAATGAAGTCTAAGGTAATATCGCACACACATATAAGCAATATAATTTATTCCAATTACGAAATAAGATAACTCCCTCATACATGTTCTACCATTTTATTTTTATTTATTGATACATAAAATATTCTTGCATAAAACGTTTCACAAAGTCATCATTGGATTGAATGTCTTTAGAAAATAAAGCATACACACGATTTAATGAGTTTTTAAAACACAATCTTGCAATTAAAAACACTAAGACATAAAGACCACATAAATCGGAATTACGAGGTTGCAGTCGTATAGATTTGAAATTACAATGTGCACTGTTTTTCTTCAAAAAGTTCTGAATGTCTTGATTGTAATCAGCTGGTGATTTTCCAAGGCTATCGAAAAACTCTGCTTGAGATGGACTATGCATGATCAATGTCACCCAGTGTTCTCCAGGAAACGGCAAAGGTTGTGTATTGACGATGAAGGCGCTCGGATATTGTGTAACGATTTGAGGCAATGTATTGCTAGCAAATACACCTTTTACAAAACGTCTTAAGCAAGGGTCCGTTTTCACCAGATTCAGCAGTTGCATCGAATTCATGGTTGAATGTAGTTGATGTCACGTGATTTGTCGACTTCTAGTAGAGATGAAAACGTTGCAAATACTATAGCATTAGCGGCTTTGGCTGTTGCTTGTTTGAATTTCAGTTCCAGTCTGGTGTTTCCTCGACGAATCAGGTTTAAATACTCTTCTCCAAATCCACAAGGATCGACGGTAAAAACAAATAGAGAATAGCCATTTCCAAAATTATTACGACTGATAATCAGTCCGGCATCATTGTTCCATTTTCCAGAGGCTTCAAATAAACGAGCATAAGCCGCTGAATAGAGTCCAGCTGAGAAGTCTGTCTTTAATGGTCTACCGGGTACACTTTCTCCGTTAACGTATATCCCAACATCAGTTAATCCCATATGTTCAAAGTCGAAGGGATTGGACGTGTAATCCCCATTGACGGCTTTCTGGTCCACTAAGGCCACCACGATGCGATCAGGGACTGCTTGAGGGAAAATGTTGTCCCAGTAAAACTCGGTGGATCCTTTAGGAATGGTATTCATTTTCAATTCATTTCGCATAATGGTATATTTTACAGGGGTTGCTTCTATCTGTTTACTATGGTTCAGTAGAACGCCAGGATCTACTCGCACCTTGGCTACTTTGTACACGACGTCCAGCAACTCTAATTTGAAAGCCGGCGTAGATTCTGCTGACATGATGACAAAAGGAGCACTGGATCTAAAGAGTTTGATGTAAATGTCTACTCCGTTTATCAGATATTTATCTATATCAAAGATGTCTTCCATCAGGTTTCCTTCCAACTCAAAGGCTGCACTTTGTTGGGTGTATCCATACCGCAGGACCAGTCCGGCATTGCCTCCATTGTAGGCATTGGCATCGCCTAGATTTCCCTCGTCTTTAAAGAACAGTTCTGATTGTTTCTGTGAATTGAGTTCGTCTTTCCCGCTAAACAAAATTGTCTTAAAATAAGCCTTCCACGGGTAGTTGTTCGTATTGAAAGAGACTAGTTTGTTGTTTAAGTAGACATCCATCTGGGAGAACATACTCTGAAGGGGTAAATTTACGATACCTGTTTTTTCATTACTGGCCAGAGCCGTTCCATCTGCTTTCAAAATTCGGGCCTTTACGTACAATTTACTTCTTTTAAAATCAATGTATTCTGCTCCCGAACCAGAAACTATGATTTCGATCGGTGTATCAGACACTCCTATGTTAGAAATAGGTCTTGCTTCTGTAAAGTACACTTTTTCCACTGCTACTTGGTTCGTTGGTGATGCAAAAAGTGACAGTTCCATGGGTTGAGCTATGTCTTTATTATCACTGCTTAGAAAGGCCATTTTCACTGTTTAAAGATACTTCTGTAACTGTCGATCTTAAACTCTTTCTTCGTTCTTGATTGCGTTTTCTTGCCTGGTGCTGCTCGCTGTTTTTTGACGGACTTCTTTTTTCTCTGTTCTGGCGTTTTTCTTTGTTTTGTAGGTTTAGATGACTTCTTCCTCGAAGTTGGAGATGTTGTTGGCTTCAATTTTTTTGAAGGAATGGCAACAGATTGAGAACGTGGCCTTTTTATACTTCCCTGTACCTTGACGAATGGTACGCCCTCTTTGACATCCTTGGCATGTTCGACTTTGGCTCTTTCCTCCACGGCAGCTACTGGGGTCATTTGAGTGCTGGTGTGTTGTTCAGATTCTAATTGTGAGTGAGGTCTCAATGGAATAACGTAAGACTTATAACTTTTCACACCTCTACCAGTTTGTTTAGGTTTGTATCTATAAGGGTTGAATTTTTTCTCTGCCATGTTCTTGTAAAAAGCTTCCCATATTCTGGGATCACTGACGTAAGTCTGGCTATTCATCGTCACAGAACGTAAGGAAACTTCTTAAAATGAAGTGTTACGGTCACCGGTCCGTTTAAGAATGAAACTAAGTTTCCATCTCTGTCCGTTATATATATCCCAATCTGCTGTAATTGGCCGATTTTTACTGGAATGTAATATGGTAGTGCGTAGGTGATATTTTCTGCTTTCTCTCCCAGGTATATGCGTCTTAGGAGGGGTGCTTCTTTTCCACCAATAAGAGTTTCTTGACAAATATCACAACACACAAACAACTCGGGTTTCTTCTTTGACGTAATCCAGCTCTCTGAAGAAAATTCTGTCAGGGCAACAGTCCAATATCCGTCGAATTGAATCTGTTTATTCAGTTGAACTCGAAAACAATTTGGTTTATTGTCAAAATATTCAGAACTGTCCGTAGACGTCAACACCATACGAACGCTCATCTTGAATAAATAGGTCTTACAGAGGAGACAGGCTTTTATTGCTTTTCTAGAGAGCTCTCTGGAATCCACGAATTGAATTTCTTTGGCCATCCTTCCCATTTTACAAACACTTCTTTGGTTTTTCCACGACGCCTCCTTTTTAGAATTTTTTCCACTCTGTAAGCTACGTCCTCTGACTTCATGACTTTCTGAAGCTCAGATTCGTAGAAGGTGCCTTCTATAGGGTCGTCCGCCAAATCTTTTACTTTGTATACAGGTATTTGGCCTCTTTTGTATCTTTCACTCACTTTAAAAAATTCTGCTGTCCATTTTTGCTGATAGTCTCTTTGGAAAGGGTGTTTAAGCTGTGATATTCTGACATTATCTCCAATTTTTAACTTGAAAAATGGTTTAACTCTTTTTTTCTTTGTTTTGTTTGACTCCTTAAGCTGGTTACGATTATTTTCTGTCATGTCCGATTTTGGTTTACCCGACAGATAAGCCTCTAGTCTGATTTCATCAGCATTTTCCTGGTTGACAGTGACTGGAGCATTTCCGCCTAAAGACCTGTGGGGTCTATCGTTGTAACTTTTCACCAAATCTTGTAACACATTCACAAAACGATAAGTTTTGTTTTTCATGAAATAGCGATACATAAGGTTTTTCATGGTACGAATCACTCTCTCTGCATAGTTTGCTTTTGTTTCATTTTGAGTGTATATGACGTTAATTCCTTCTCTTTTCAGAAATGTTTTTACCCAACGATTTTTGAATTCACTACCCTTATCTGTTCTGAGAGTGTGTGGTTTTCGTCCTTTCTGGAAAACCGATTTTAAACCGTCGATGATCTTTTGATGACTTTTATTTTTTAACGGAACTATAAATAGATATCGGCTGAAAATGTCTATTAGCACTAATAAGAATTTGTAACCGTCGTTATGGGATGCAATGTTACTGACATCGGCTAAGTCACCATCCCACATAGAATCAATTGTGTTCACTATCACTTTTGAGCGCGGAAATGTCTTACGAATAGGTTTATACAGACTATAAGAGTCTTCGTTGTTTAAAAATTGTCTTATTCTTTGTCTGCCAATCTTATATTTGCCTTCCAGTTTGACGACTTGATACAATTTTTCGGGACCTCCATATGCCCCCGGATTACCGGGAGTGTAGTAGAGCTCCCTTAAGTAATCCGTGTAGTTTGGCATACTGACAAAAACTAATGTTCTCTCTTTGACTGTTGCCTTTTATATCCAAGTAAGAATAAGATACTTTTATTTAAAACCATATTTTATTTCGTATTGTTAAGATAAAAAAAATACAATAATTGATATCTACAAAATGTTACATTCGTATCATTAATTCGTTTGGGTTCAGTGTCTATGGTCACAGTGTCATTCAAGATCACTCTCAATTGATTCCACGTCCTGTAAATCTCCTACATTACATTCCATGGACATATTGTCTTGTGCATCGTAACCGAAGGGGGTACATTCAGGACAGCTTAGCATTCCAAGCTGATTCTGATGAGACTCGCTCAGCATGCAAAGTTCTGTATCTTTTAGCTCTGGAACAGATTCATGCATCTCTTCGAGGGCATCTCTAAGTCTGGACAATTTGTGTTTGTTCAAAGTGACTCCTTTCTTGGTTGGTATGGGTTCTGGAACGTTGTCTGGCTTCCAAAAGTGTCTTATATCTACTGTAGGATAGCCTGGTGATAATGAAACAAACACTCCTCCGCCAACATGCCACTGTACTTCTTCATCCTCTTTTCCAGTGTTGTTTATGTAATTTTGAATATCTGGTAAAAGAGATTCAAATTTCAACCAACGGGCCAAAGGAAAGGTAACTCCCTTCTTGGTGGCAATGAGACGACCATGGGATTCTACGAGATGACGAATGTGAACGTAAACCGTTCCCTTGAAAGGCATGGCGGTGAGAAACAGGTCGTTAAAGTCGTCCAGACTTATCCTACACCTTAGCTCCTGAGACTGCTGCTGTGTACTTTTCTTTGACTCGTTTCTGGAATCTCCTCTTTCTTTGGTATTGACGACTAATGATCTTGCCATGGCCAGCTTCTTTTCGTATTCAGACTTTGTGTCATCGTCATTATTCATTAACAGCCTTGATAAGTCGGCTTGATTGGCTTTCATTAATGCCATTCTGAGGCCCATAAAAGCTCTCGATCCCCGACGTAAGATGATGCTAATCAGTTTTCTGTTTCTGTCATAACTGGTTCTTTCAGCTTCTATTTGTTGTTTCATTTCATCGGTAATTATGTTTGAGGCGTACAGATGTCCTGCAATAGGAATAGCCATCATCTTCTTTACCAATGTCGAGTAGTTTGCCTTGATAACGTCCTGATGTTTAAGCTCCATCTTTGTTCTCGACAAGAATCTCACAAGAAAAAAAGTTCACCTGTATTCTCTCCTTAGGACTTGCTGAGAACTGGTGAAGGTCTTTCAAATTGATAAAGTTTATATATGTTTTATGTCACGTGGCTCATGACTGTAGAGTCTCCATGACTGTAGAGTTCCCTTTGACTGCAGAGTCCCCCTTGACTGTAGAGTCTGCCTTGACTGTAGAGTGTCTCTTGACTTTCACCTATATCACGACCTCCGTAGAAGAGACATTTATTTGCTTCCTATTTTATGCTTGTTTGACTTTAAAGTGTGCATCGTTTCAATTTCTGAAGAAGCACGGGCAATAAAACATTCTCTGTTTGTTGAATTCTTCTCTTAAAATGAGCTCTATCTGTGGCATGTTGCACCCAAATCCCTTTCCGTTCTTCGTACGGAATTAAAATAATCTGTACACGATCATTAAATTTAACTTCTTTTTTCATAATATTCTCCTCTTTGAATTTCTAACGTATTTCAAAGTGTGGGAAGTATTTTCGCGGCATAACTCGACGTTTCAATAGGTATTCTTCAGATCCCCAGCTGTCTGCAATGTCATACCCATTTTTCATTTTTTCCTTAAAATTAGCAATGCAATCCTCTTTTTTGTCAAACCATTGACTCTCTTGCAATGTCCATTTCTTCTCATTTCTTCTTAGAGCACTCCAGGCTAAAATTTTCCATTTGTACTGCTTTCCCTGAGTTTCCATCGTTATAACAACTTACGTAAACCTTATGTGGTATTTATTGTTACAATTCGTGACGTCAGTGACCGTAGAGTCACCCTTGACTGTAGAGTACACCTTGACTGTAAAGTCACCCCTGACTGTAGAGTCACCCCTGGATTGTGACCTCAATTATGACCTGTGTGGGTGGGGACTGGGAATCCCCATGACGTCATCTTGACTGTAAAGTGACTGCACAGTGTATACCCTACTACTCACCTAGTCTTGCCAGGCTTGAACCTATTGTTGTATGGTCCCAAACACTTTTGGAAGGTGTCGTGTATATCGACGCTCACACTTATCGATCGGTACTTATTCCACAACTCCAATCGGTTCAATAAAAAATTGATAAACGACGGGTTGGAAAATATTGGGTAACTACCGTCATAGTTTGGAAATTTAGTGTAGTACGTCATCAATATATCCGCAATCTCCCCGCAAAAAATGAAAGGATTCACACATGTTATGTCGTGAATATCGTGTAAAAAGTTCAACAGGGACGTATCGTACACCAATTCCTTGGCATCGACGACTTGTTTCTGTCTGGGATTGTTCAATACAGTATTGGCTGTGATAGGTAGTTGGAATTTGAGTGACTCTATAGCTTGATCGCATATGCTAGGTTTCTTTCTGGGATCCTTGCTGGCGCTTCTCATCGACGAACTGAGATTATCCTTGGGCATAATGAATGTGTAAGGGGTATCTATAATACTCTGTTTGAAAATAAATCTATGACAAAAGTTCATCACATTGGCGACACTCATCCAAAATATATCTTCGGTCACTTCTTTCGGTACGTAATATTCGTACATACACCACCTTAATAAGGGCGTATCCATGGATCTAAAATTCGCATCGGTATAGTCGATGATTGGTGTACGCATAGAATTGGCAGTATGTCTTACACCCACATATGCTTTATATGGATGTAGAACGACCTTGACAGGTGGTCTATCCATATGTTGGTCTACCAACCGGTCTCGCTGTGTCACCGAAGGTGTTTCTTGGGAGTATGATGCACCTGCTTGCATAATTGAAGCTTTCTGAAGGCTCCAGTTCTTTTTGGAATCTGTGATCGGCAAATGCTTTCGCTGCTTCTATTTCTTTCCCTTGTCGACACAGAATTGCAATAACCGGCGTATTCGTGTTCTCCTCTACGGCGTCTGTTCTGTATACTCCGGTTAAACCTAAAGCGTTACAAATTTCCCTATTGCTAGTTAGCAACTTATAACTGACAGGAGATTTCACAAATCCGGATTTCATAACACATTCATTGTATACCGAGTCATCATAAGACTTTATGAAGGACTTAAAGTGGTAGTTAATTTTGTGACATGTGTGCTGGTCGGATTTCGAGCAAGAAGCGTTGCTAGAATTGAAATGCGAGCTGGCCCGTTCAATTCTCTTGCTGACTCTTCTTTCCGAGTTGGAAATTTTCCGTATCTCTGTCTTCGGTTGAGGTTTAGACATTGTGATCGCGCGTCTGTACCACTTGTATGACCTATATGAATAGCTCGAACGTGTTCGTTTTGTTGTACCGTAGTAATTGTTACTATTTGGTCATATTATTTTTATTAAATATTTCTTTTTGATACTATTTAAAATAGTATATTTATCGTAAAATCCCACTATCATTTGCTTAAAATCTTATACACATCTGTAGGCATAATGTATGGGGTATACTTATCGCTGATAGCGATAGTGGTCGCATTTGGATATGGTGATTGCGCAACGAGATAATTACACAACCACCATTATCTCGGAATATCACGTTTGATAGATGGGGTCGTTGGCCATGGGATCTGACTACACATTCACCAGTTAGTTCTGCAAGCCGCACCATTGCGTTTATATATTTATACACAATGTTCGCTATATATGCGTATCATGAATTTATGTGAAAGTTGTGCTGTATATATTTGTAAACATATTTTTAATACTCCATCATAACATGTAATTGTAAAAATAAAAGTGTTACCAAATTGTTACTGTATATTTTTTATTTGTGGGAAACGAAGGTACATTAAGTAAGACATTACATATATATCCTTAAAAATCGAAGCTGTTCGAGAATTATTGAAGCTGTCTGCGGAGGGCCGTCCTCCGTGCCGCTCTAATAATATATATATATATACACTGTCAAAGGGCTGTCCTCCATATTAGCCTCCACAGTGAATCGTGAACTTACGAAAAACCCATCAGAAAGGCACTTCTTGTCTGTTTCTGTATGTAGTTTGGGTACTCTCGTGTCGTTTGTCACCATTCACCATTTACAATTTGTAGGAGGTATTTTATCCCCAAAGCAGTACGGCGTATCGTGGTTGCAGGGTATAACGTTTGGTCGTTTCGAGTAATAATACACCGGGAATCCGTAGAAACGACTCGCTGCAGTTTTGATGGTGTAGCAATAGTTGACTCTAAAATTCGGCGACACTATCGGATGGTATAGAATCGCCGGCGATCGAGTGTGTATGTACGTACCATTCGATGCGAATGTGACGCTCCGTTTGTTCATGGAGAAGAACGATATCAGTAAGTTATTAATTCGTTCATCGCCTTTAGATTCGTAAATTCTCCAGTCCGGTCCGATAGGTAGCGAGGTAGCGATCCTATCTGGTAGGATGAATAAGCACTTCGCCGCACCATCGCTGTTTCGTAGCACATAACCGTTATCCTTTTTCAGATGTCTCGATCCGGTACTGGTACTACACGAATAACCACAGGTCCTAGATAAGTCGATGTATGGGTCGGCAGCCCGCACTATATCGGTGACGAGGCACGTCGTTAGAATGATGATCGCTGCGAGCATGATGTCGATGTTTTACGTCTTAAGAAACTCTACGCTACACTAGTGTCTTAAACTCGTGTCGGCACCAAAATATCTCCACACCGGACGTCTCAAATAAATATAACAAGCTTCACTACATAATTCACACACAAGACTACATCTCGGTTTCTCAAATGGGGAGTGTTACATAGACGAGCATATATTCATCGCTACCTCCGGAGGACAGCTCTCTGACGGTGTATATATATATATTATTAGAGCGGCACGGAGGGCAACTCCGCAGCTAAAGAATCGAACGTGTTCTAGCAGCGGGGAAAACCCACTTCTAAAAAATCGAAGCTGTTCGAGATGTATTTGATATAGTCTATGGAGGGTGTCCTCCTTGCCTCTCCAATAATATATATATATTATATACTGCCAATAACTGTCCTCCAATTTGTAGCTACACCATGTCGAATGATCGGTATGCGTCGGATGATGACGATTTGATGGTGTGTGGATATTGCAAAGGACATTGGGATTATTGTGGTTGCGTACATCATAAAAAGGAGAATATTCTTAAGAAACAGAAGCTGATAGAAAAAATGAACACTCATCCTTGCCGAACCGCTGGTTATATAATTTGTGGCGATACCCAGACAGAGTGGTTAAAGTGCCAGTGTTCGAAGTTTTGTAGCATCACACCCGAAGAAGAACTCGAGTGCAAAGACTGTATCTGCGAGATATGTTTGGAGTGGAAAGATGCGCAGAATGAATGATCGGTTTTACCCCATGTTGACATTTTTACAGCATAGATTTGTATATTTGTGTATTATTATTGTATATAACTACACCAATCTTTGTAACAATTTTTTAGTTGTTGTATATAAAAATTGCTACACCACAATGCGTGAATTCTGGTTAATGGTATTTTTGATCGCACCAGTCGGTGCTGTCATGAAATGTATGTGTCCACGAAGCGCCCACGATTGGATAGGCATGCATAACAATGATAACCGGAGATATTGTATAGGACCCGTATCTTTTAACAGTCGATGTTACTACTTACCGATAAATATATTTGATAATCGTAAATCTATAGTTTATACAGGGGACTCGATATACAGTATACTATACAATTTTACAGAGGCTAGTGTAGTTACTAACTTAATTTGTGACAGTAATGGTATACCGGCGTTAATACACCCGAAGTATTGGAACAGTTATACGTTAACCGATTGTCCAGATATGCTGAAACGAGTTAGATCGCAATGTGTGTACAATCCCAACGATATCGCGTCCGTAGCCAGACGTCTCATACTAACTTGTAGTAATGTAAAATTTAATCCCAGACCTCCAACGGAATATACATTATACGACACTGTTCAAGACGCTAAGTATACCGTGACACATATAGGATATTGTGCCAAGACATGTGCAATTGGTGGACAAGTGGTTCCAAACCCTGGATTTATAGTAATATCGGATTTTGGTGGCAGTTGGTGTCTAGCCGAAACTAAGTTCGAGAGTGAAGTATTCGATCTTCAAGGAATTAAGGAACTTGGTGACGCTATACTTAACCATATTTCGTCGTTAGGAAAACAAGCGATTATAAAGAATGGTGGTAAACCGTATGGAACAAGGGTGTATGGTCGTCCTCGAATTATGCTTAAAAGTTTAGGAACATTCGCTTATTGCAATCGATACCGTGTAGAAACGATTCATCGTGCTTACGACCAACTGCCACCACCGACGGGTGGGTATCCATTTAGGAGTGGCGGCCTTCCTCCCACTACATCGACCAAAAGTACGACTAGAATTCCACAACCGACACCAGCCCCTACGCAAGCCCCCGCGCCGTCCCCTACACTCCCCACACTATTCCCTACACTACGACCTAATGTAATTACAACTACAACGAATACGACTACAAGTAAACCACCTACCGTTACTAATGCGATTGGGAACGCTACGACTACAGAAACAGATTGGATCATGGTTCGCGCAGATACTCCTAGCAATGGGACCGACTCTGATTGGTCTTGGACGGACTGGCCGTGGAAACTAGCAGATGTATTATCTCCAAGTTCTTCCAATACGTTAACCATGGACACATATACTCATTGTATATCTTTAATGCTATTATATATGAATGCTATATATATGTTATATTAACGATTCTGTATCTGCGAGATACGTTTGGATTGGAAATTGCACAGACCAAAGGGTCGATTTTACATCATGTAGACTTTTTTTACAACATAGATTTGTATATTTGTGTATTATCATTTTTTGTATATAACTACACCAAACTTTGTAACAATTTTAGTTGTTATATATAAAAAGTAGCTACACCACAATGCGTGAATTCTGGTTAATGGTATTTTTGATCGCACCAGTCGGTGCTGTCATGAAATGCATGTGTTCACGAAGCGCCCACGAATGGGTAGTTGTGGATAATAATAACAACCGGAAATACTGTAGAGGAAAAGTATCTTTTCACAGCCGATGTTATTACTTACCGATAAATATGTATGATCATCGCCAATCTTTAGCATATATAGGCGACTCGATGTACAATCATAATGCGTCTAGTAAAGTTACTAACTTAATTTGCGATAGTAATGGGAGACCGGCGTTACTACACCCGGAGTATTGGAGCAAATATACGTTAACCGATTGTCCAGATATGCTGAGAAGAGCTCAGACACCATGTTTATATAATCCCAACGATATAGAATCCTTATCCGGCAGTCTTGTAAGAACTTGTAACAATGTAAAATTTATCCCCAAGCATCCCTCAAACTTTGTAATATACAATACTGTTCAAGACGCTACGTATACCATGTCATATATAGGATTTTGTGCCCCGCTTTGTGCAGCTCCTGGAGAAGTGACTCCAAACCCTGGATTTATAATAATATCGGATTTTGGTGGCAGTTGGTGTATTGTCGAAACTAATTTCGAGAGTGAAGTATTCGATCTTCGAGGAATGGTGGAAGTTGGTGACGTTATACTTAAATATATTTCGTCGTTAGGAAAACAAGCGATTATAAAGAATAATGGTAAACAATATGGAACAACGCTGTATGGACGTCCTCGAGTTATGCTTAAAAGTCTAGGAGCATACGCTTATTGCAAGCGGCACCGTGTAGAAACGATTCATCGTTCTTATGAAGAACTACCGCCGGCGACTGGTGGGAAACCATTTCCGTGGAATGGTCCTCCCCCCACTAAAATTCCAACACCAGCTCCAACGCCAGCGCCACCCCCAACACCAGCACCAACGCCAGCGCCACCCCCAACACCAGCACCAACGCCACCCCCAACACCAGCTCCAACGCCAGCGCCACCCCCAACACCAGCTCCAACGCCAGCACCGCCCCCAACACCAGCACCAACGCCAGCACCGCCCCCAACACCAGCACCAACGCCAGCACCTCCCCCAACACCAGCTCCAACGCCAGCACCTCCCCCAACACCAGCTCCAACGCCAGCGCCAAACCCACAACCTACAACTACTAAACGCACTACAACTACAACCACGACTACGACTACAAGTAGACCACCTACCGTCACTAATGCAACTGAGGACGATGCTACTACAGAAAAGGATTGGATAATAATTCGTGATGATACTCCTAGTAATGCGACCAACTCCGATTGGACTTGGACAGATTGGCCGTGGAGACTAGCAGATATATTATCTCCAAGTTCATCCAATGCGTTAACCATGGATGCATATATTCAATGTATATCTTTAATGCTATTATATATGAATGCTATATATATGCTATATTAACTAAATGTTTATTTTCATGATACGTGCATATTTATTATTATATGTTTACAACACACCATCTCCACAAAAAATTCTCTACACGTATCGTTCATAATGAGGAGCGCCATATCGATACCGTTAATGCTGATGTACATAATTAGTGACACTAGTGCCATTATGATGTGCATGTGTTCGACAAAGAGCTACGATTGGATCGTAGTTCAAAATATGCAAAATAACAAATATTGTAATCATAGATCGTACTTTAACGATAGATGCTATTACTTGCCCAGCCTTGATACAAATGTACACACATCTGTGTTCTTAAATGGTTCGGTTACACGTTACAATACACAAGATGGTACTATACAGGCGCCAAATATTTTAGTTTGCGATTCGAACGGTTATATCGCACTGATCGACCACGAACATATCAAAGAATACATGTTGACAGAATGTCCAGACATGCCATCGACCATGGTTGACACGTGTAAGATTCGGCCTGAGGATGCATCATCGTCACTAAATCCAATTCGTAAAACTTGTGCTAATACATACTTCTCTATAGACCATGGTGTTAAACCGATATTATATTCGAAGGGTATAGATACGCAATTAGTCATTCAACCAATTGGTTATTGTGCACCGTCTTGTCAAAAACAATATGCATCAAAACCAAGTTTTCTCGTTATATCACCAGCCGGCAGATATAAGTGCTTTGTAGAAACTTTGATACCGAGCGAAATTTTAGACATCGGATACGACACAGAATTAGGAAATGTTATAATAACATATGTGGCGAGTTTAGGTAGACGAGCGGCTTTGAAACAGAATGGTGTACCATATGAAGACTTTGGGACTGACGAATATGGCGATCTTCAACAAGTGTTAAAGGTCAAAGAAATTATAGGTTTTAAACTTTGCAAAAGGTTTCTAATCGAACGGAGAACAATTCACGTCAGTCTCGGCACAGTCGGTCGGGTCGTCGTGAATCCAGGGAGCGCCGTACACCATCGGCAACCAATTCCCAATGTGACCGTCCGTGTCGGGATAATCGAATCGGGGGCGCGCGGGACTGCTACCCGGCATCACGTACTCGCTCTCGTCCTCGTCACTGCTGATGTCGGAGTATTCGCAGACACCGGCGGCCGGCGACTTCCTCACCGATTCCTCACAATTTTCACCACCCTCGTCCTCCTCAGCATCGCTTATGTCCGAGTACATGGTCGGATCGCCCACCTCGCAGGTAGAAGTGCCGTCCTCGCCATCACTGTCGCTAGAACTGCTAGCATCGTTGGGCAGGAACACTTCGTCGCAGCTATAGTCCATGCTAGTGTCACTCAAAACGCTACTGGCATCGCTGTCACTGCCGGAATCACTGCAAGCGCTAGTATCGCTGCAGCTCTCGGACCCGTCGCTCTCGTCCCCGTCACTCTCGCTACCGTCCGGAGTTTCGGGAACCACCACCTCGGAACACTCGGGACCGCCCACGTCCACGTCGGGACTATCGCCACCGGCGGGACTACTCCCCTCGCTATCGCTAACCACTATGTCTTTGGTACTGTCCGACAATTGCTCCAACAACGAATTCACGTCATCGTGATTGTCCAGCCAACTACTCAAGTCC